>NC_091197.1:309831-326076 GCF_040958095.1 Procambarus clarkii | reverse complement strand
AGATTCCTGAGCCTATTGGGCTCTATCATATCTACATTTGAAACTGTGTATGGAGTCAGCCTCCACCACATCACTTCCTAATGCTTTCCATTTACTAACTACTCTGACCCTGAAAAAGTTCTTTCTAACGTCTCTGTGGCTCATTTAGGTACTCAGCTTCCACCTGTGTCCCCTTGTTCGCGTCCCACCAGTTTTGAATAGTTCATCCTTGTTTACCCGGTCAATTCCCCTGAGGATTTTGTAGGTTGTGATCATGTCCCCCCTTACTCTTCTGTCTTCCAGTGTCGTAAGGTGCATTTCCCGCAGCCTTTCCTCATAACTCATGCCTCTTAGTTCTGGGACTAGTCTAGTAGCATACCTTTGGACTTTTTCCAGCTTCGTCTTGTGCTTGACAAGGTACGGGCTCCATGCTGGGGCCGCATACTCCAGGATTGGTCTTACATATGTGGTGTACAAGATTCTGAATGATTCCTTACACAGGTTCCTGAACGCCGTTCTGATGTTAGCCAGCCTCGCATATGCCGCAGACGTTATTCTCTTTATGTGGGCTTCAGGAGACAGGTTTGGTGTGATATCAACTCCTAGATCATTCTCTCTGTCTGTTTCATTAAGTACTTCGTCTCCTATTCTGTATCCTGTGCCTGGCCTCCTGTTTCCACTGCCTAGTTTCATTACTTTGCATTTACTCGGGTTGAACTTCAACAGCCATTTGTTGGACCATTCACTCAGTCTATCCAGGTCATCTTGTAGCCTCCTACTATCATCCTCTGTTTCAATCCTCCTCATAATTTTTGCATCGTCGGCAAACATTGAGAGGAACGAATCAATACCCTCTGGGAGATCATTTACATATACCAGAAACAGTATAGGTCCAAGGACTGACCCCTGCGGGACTCCACTTGTGACGTCTCGCCAATCTGAGACATCACCTTTCACACAGACTCGTTGTCTCCTGTTGCTTAGATACTCCTCTATCCACCGGAGTACCTTCCCTCTCACTCCAGCCTGCATCTCCAACTTTCGCACTAGCCTCTTGTGTGGCACTGTATCAAAGGCTTTCTGACAATCCAAAAATATGCAGTCTGCCCACTCTTCTCTTTCTTGCCTTATTTTTGTTGCCTGGTCGTAGAATTCAAGTAACCCTGTGAGGCAGGACCTGCCATCCCTGAACCCATGTTGATGCTGTGTTACAAAGTTCCTTCGCTCCAGATGCTCCACTAGTTTTTTTCGCACAATCTTCTCCATCAGCTTGCATGGTATGCAGGTTAGGGACACTGGCCTGTAGTTCAGTGCCTCCTGTCTATTCCCTTTCTTGTATATCGGGACTACGTTAGCTGCTTTCCAAATATCTGGCAGTTCCCCTGTTGCCAGTGATTTGCTATACACTATGGAGAGTGGTAGGCTCAGTTCTCTTGCTCCTTCCTTTAGAACCCAAGCGGAGATTCCATCTGGGCCTATAGCCTTCGTCACGTCCAACTCTAGTAAACACTTCCTTACTTCCCCAGTGTGTGTGTGTGTGTGTGTGTGTGTGTGTGTGTGTGTGTGTGTGTGTGTGTGTGTGTGTGTGTGTGTGTGTGTGTGTGTGTGTGTGTGTGTGTGTGTGTGTGTGTGTGTGTGTGTGTGTGTGTGTGTGTGTGTGTGTGTGTGTGTGTGTGTGTGTGTGTGTGTGTGTGTGTGTGTGTGTGTGTGTGTGTGTGTGTGTGTGTGTGTGTGTGTGTGTGTGTGTGTGTGTGTGTGTGTGTGTGTGTGTGTGTGTGTGTGTAATTACCTAAGTGTAGTTACAGGATGAGAGCTACGCTCGTGGTGTCCCGTCTTCCCAGCACTCTTTGTCATATAACGCTTTGAAACTACTGACGGTCTTGGCCTCCACCACCTTCTCACTTAACTTGTTCCAACCGTCAACCACTCTATTTGCGAAGGTGAATTTTCTTATATTTCTTCGGCATCTGTGTTTAGCTAGTTTAAATCTATGACCTCTTGTTCTTGAAGTTCCAGGTCTCAGGAAGTCTTCCCTGTCGATTTTATCAATTCCTGTTACTATTTTGTACGTAGTGATCATATCACCTCTTTTTCTTCTGTCTTCTAGTTTTGGCATATTTAATGCTTCTAACCTCTCCTCGTAGCTCTTGCCCTTCAGTTCTGGGAGCCACTTAGTAGCATGTCTTTGCACCTTTTCCAGTTTGTTGATGTGCTTCTTAAGGTATGGGCACCACACAACAGCTGCATATTCTAGCTTTGGCCTAATAAAAGTCATGAACAATTTCTTTAGTATATCGCCATCCATGTATTTAAATGCAATTCTGAAGTTAGAAAGCATTGCATAGGCTCCTTGCACAATATTCTTTATGTGGTCCTCAGGTGATAGTTTTCTATCTAGAACCACTCCTAGATCTCTTTCTTTATCAGAATTCTTTAAAGATTTCTCACATAATATATAGGTTGTGTGGGGTCTATGTTCTCCTATTCCACATTCCATAACATGACATTTATTAACATTAAATTCCATTTGCCAAGTGGTGCTCCATATACTTATTTTGTCCAGGTCTTCTTGAAGGGCATGACAATCATCTAAATTTCTTATCCTTCCTATTATCTTAGCATCATCAGCAAACATGTTCATATAATTCTGTATAACAACTGGTAGATCATTTATGTACACAATAAACATCACTGGTGCAAGAACTGAACCCTGTGGTACTCCACTTGTGACATTTCTCCATTCCGATACATTGCCTCTGATTACTGCCCTCATTTTTCTATCAGTCAGAAAATTTGTCATCCATGATAGAAGCTTACCTGTCACCCCTCCAATATTTTCCAGTTTCCAGAACAACCTCTTATGTGGAACTCTGTCGAAAGCCTTTTTTAGGTCCAGATAGATGCAGTCAACCCAACCATCTCTTTCCTGTAATATCTCTGTGGCTCGATCATAGAAACTGAGTAAATTCGATACACAGGATCTTCCAGATCGAAAACCATACTGTCTGTCTGATATTATATCATATCTCTCCAGGTGTTCTACCCATTTAGTTTTGATTAGCTTTTCCAATACTTTCACTATTACACTTGTCAATGATACAGGTCTATAATTGAGGGGGTCTTCCCTGCTGCCACTTTTGTAGATTGGAACTATGTTAGCCTGTTTCCACACGTCTGCTACGATTCCTGTACACAGGGATGCCTGAAAGATCAGGTGAAGTGGAATGCTGAGTTCAGATGCACATTCTCTCAGAACCCATGGTGAAACGCCATCTGGGCCAGCTGCTTTGTTCTTCCCGAGCTCCTTTAGCATATTTTCCACTTCATCTCTAGACACCTCTATCCGCTCTATGTTGTTCTCTGGAATTCTTATTGTGTCTGGTTCTCTGAAGATTTCATTTTGTACAAACACACTTTGGAACTTTTCATTTAATGTTTCACACATTTCCTTTTCATTTTCTGTGAATCTGTTTCCCATTTTCAACCTCTGGATATTATCCTTTACCTGCAATTTGTTGTTTATGAATTTGTAGAATAGGCCCGGTTCTGTTTTACATTTATCTGCTATCCCTTTTTCAAAATTTCTTTCTGCCTCTCTCCTTACTGCTGTATAGTTGTTTCTCGCATCTTTGTATCGCTGGTATGTTTGGTGGTTTGGCCTCTTCCTATACTGATTCCATTTTTGTGTCTTTTGGTCTCTTGCCCTCTCACAATTTCTGTCGAACCAATCCTGTTTTCTGGCCCTGCATCTATGTTTTGGTATGAATGTTTGTGTGCCTTCCTCGTATAGTTTTAAAAATTTGGCATACATTTCATTCACTTCCCTGCCTAGCAACAATTCTGTCCAATTACACTCATTAAAAAAATTTCGAAGTTCCCCAAAGTTGCCTCTCCTTAAATCGTGTGTGTGTGTGTGTGTGTGTGTGTGTGTGTGTGTGTGTGTGTGTACTCACCTAGTTGTACTCACCTAGTTGTGCTTGCGGGGGTTGAGCTCTGTCTCTTTGGTCCAGCCTCTCAACCGTCAATCAACAGGTGTACAGGTTCCTGAGCCTATTGGGCTCTCTCATATCTACACTTGAAACTGTGTATGGAGTCAGCCTCCACCACATCACTTCCTAATGCATTCCATTTGTCAACCACTCTGACACTAAAAAAGTTCTTTCTAATATCTCTGTGGCTCATTTGGGCGCTCAGTTTCCACCTGTGTCCCCTAGTGCGTGTGCCCCTTGTGTTAAATAGCCTGTCTTTACCAACCCTGTGTGTGTGTACTCACCTAGTTGTGCTTGCGGGGTTAAGCTCTGGCTCTTTGGTCCCGCCTCTCAACCGTCAATCAACAGGTGTACAGGTTCCTGAGCCTATTGGGCTCTATCATATCTACACTTGAAACTGTGTATGGAGTCAGCCTCCACTACATCGCTTCCTAATGCATTCCATTTGTCAACCATTCTGAGACTAAAAAAGTTCTTTCTAATATCTCTGTGGCTCATTTGGGCACTCAGTTTAAACCTGTGTCCCCTAGTGCGTGTGCCCCTTGTGTTAAACAGCCTGTCTTTATCAACTCTGTCGATTCCCTTGAGAATCTTGAATGTGGTGATCAGGTCCCCCCTAACTCTTCTGTCTTCCAACGAAGTGAGGTTCAATTCCCGTAGTCTCTCCTCGTAGCTCATACCTCTCAGCTCGGGTACTAGTCTGGTGGCAAACCTTTGAACCTTTTCCAGTTTAGTCTTATGCTTGACTAGATATGGACTCCATGCTGGAGCCTCATACTCCAGGATTGGTCTGACATATGTGGTATATAATGTTCTGAAAGATTCCTTACACAAGTTTCTAAAGGCCGTTCTTATGTTAGCCAACCTGGTATATGCTGCTGATGTGATCCTCTTGATATGAGCTTCAGGGGACAGGTCTGGCGTGATATCAACCCCCAGGTCTTTCTCTCTCTCTGACTCTTGAAATATTTCATCTCCCAAGTGATACCTTGTATCTGGTCTCCTGCTTCCTACCCCTATCTTCATTACATTATATTTGCTTGGGTTAAACTCTAACATCCATTTGTTCGACCATTCCTGCAGCTTGTCCAGGTCTTCTTGAAGCCTCAAGCTGTCCTCCTCTGTCTTAATCCTTCTCATAATTTTGGCGTCGTCAGCAAACATTGAGAGGAATGATTCTATACCCTCTGGAAGATCATTTACGTATATCAGAAACAGGATAGGTCCAAGCACAGAGCCCTGTGGGACTCCACTGGTGACTTCACGCTATTCTGAGGTCTCACCCCTCACTAAAACTCTCTGCTTCCTATTGCTTAGGTACTCCCTTATCCACTGGAGCACCTTACCAGTTACTCCTGCCTGTTTCTCCAGCCTATGCATCAACCTTTTATGGGGTACTGTGTCAAAGGCTTTCCGACAGTCCAAAAAAATGCAGTCCGCCCATCCTTCTCTTTCTTGCTTAATCTTTGTCACCTGATCATAGAATTCTATCAAGCCTGTAAGGCAAGATTTACCCTCCCTGAACCCATGTTGATGGGTTGTCACGAAGTCTCTTCTCTCCAGATGTGTTACTAGGTTTTTTCTCACAATCTTCTCCATCACCTTGCATGGTATACAAGTTAAGGACACTGACCTGTAGTTCAGTGCCTCTTGTCTGTCACCCTTTTTAAATATTGGTACTACATTAGCAGTCTTCCATACTTCTGGTAGGTCTCCCGTGTGTAGGTGTGTGTGTGTGTGTGTGTGTGTGTGTAATTACCTAAGTGTAATTACCTAAGTGTAGTTACAGGATGAGAGCTACGCTCGTGGTGTCCCGTCTTCCCAGCACTCTTTGTCATATAACGCTTTGAAACTACTGACGGTCTTGGCCTCCACCACCTTCTCACTTAACTTGTTCCAACCGTCAACCACTCTATTTGCGAAGGTGAATTTTCTTATATTTCTTCGGCATCTGTGTTTAGCTAGTTTAAATCTATGACCTCTTGTTCTTGAAGTTCCAGGTCTCAGGAAGTCTTCCCTGTCGATTTTATCAATTCCTGTTACTATTTTGTACGTAGTGATCATATCACCTCTTTTTCTTCTGTCTTCTAGTTTTGGCATATTTAATGCTTCTAACCTCTCCTCGTAGCTCTTGCCCTTCAGTTCTGGGAGCCACTTAGTAGCATGTCTTTGCACCTTTTCCAGTTTGTTGATGTGCTTCTTAAGATATGGGCACCACACAACAGCTGCATATTCTAGCTTTGGCCTAATAAAAGTCATGAACAATTTCTTTAGTATATCGCCATCCATGTATTTAAATGCAATTCTGAAGTTAGAAAGCATTGCATAGGCTCCTTGCACAATATTCTTTATGTGGTCCTCAGGTGATAGTTTTCTATCTAGAACCACTCCTAGATCTCTTTCTTTATCAAAATTCTTTAAAGATTTCTCACATAATATATAGGTTGTGTGGGGTCTATGTTCTCCTATTCCACATTCCATAACATGACATTTATTAACATTAAATTCCATTTGCCAAGTGGTGCTCCATATACTTATTTTGTCCAGGTCTTCTTGAAGGGCATGACAATCATCTAAATTTCTTATCCTTCCTATTATCTTAGCATCATCAGCAAACATGTTCATATAATTCTGTATAACAACTGGTAGATCATTTATGTACACAATAAACATCACTGGTGCAAGAACTGAACCCTGTGGTACTCCACTTGTGACATTTCTCCATTCCGATACATTGCCTCTGATTACTGCCCTCATTTTTCTATCAGTCAGAAAATTTGTCATCCATGATAGAAGCTTACCTGTCACCCCTCCAATATTTTCCAGTTTCCAGAACAACCTCTTATGTGGAACTCTGTCGAAAGCCTTTTTTAGGTCCAGATAGATGCAGTCAACCCAACCATCTCTTTCCTGTTATATCTCTGTGGCTCGATCATAGAAACTGAGTAAATTCGATACACAGGATCTTCCAGATCGAAAACCATACTGTCTGTCTGATATTATATCATATCTCTCCAGGTGTTCTACCCATTTAGTTTTGATTAGCTTTTCCAATACTTTCACTATTACACTTGTCAATGATACAGGTCTATAATTGAGGGGGTCTTCCCTGCTGCCACTTTTGTAGATTGGAACTATGTTAGCCTGTTTCCACACGTCTGCTACGATTCCTGTACACAGGGATGCCTGAAAGATCAGGTGAAGTGGAATGCTGAGTTCAGATGCACATTCTCTCAGAACCCATGGTGAAACGCCATCTGGGCCAGCTGCTTTGTTCTTCCCGAGCTCCTTTAGCATATTTTCCACTTCATCTCTAGACACCTCTATCCGCTCTATGTTGTTCTCTGGAATTCTTATTGTGTCTGGTTCTCTGAAGATTTCATTTTGTACAAACACACTTTGGAACTTTTCATTTAATGTTTCACACATTTCCTTTTCATTTTCTGTGAATCTGTTTCCCATTTTCAACCTCTGGATATTATCCTTTACCTGCAATTTGTTGTTTATGAATTTGTAGAATAGGCCCGGTTCTGTTTTACATTTATCTGCTATCCCTTTTTCAAAATTTCTTTCTGCCTCTCTCCTTACTGCTGTATAGTTGTTTCTCGCATCTTTGTATCGCTGGTATGTTTGGTGGTTTGGCCTCTTCCTATACTGATTCCATTTTTGTGTCTTTTGGTCTCTTGCCCTCTCACAATTTCTGTCGAACCAATCCTGTTTTCTGGCCCTGCATCTATGTTTTGGTATGAATGTTTGTGTGCCTTCCTCGTATAGTTTTAAAAATTTGGCATACATTTCATTCACTTCCCTGCCTAGCAACAATTCTGTCCAATTACACTCATTAAAAAAATTTCGAAGTTCCCCAAAGTTGCCTCTCCTTAAATCGTGTGTGTGTGTGTGTGTGTGTGTGTGTGTGTGTGTGTGTGTGTGTGTGTGTGTGTGTACTCACCTAGTTGTACTCACCTAGTTGTGCTTGCGGGGGTTGAGCTCTGTCTCTTTGGTCCAGCCTCTCAACCGTCAATCAACAGGTGTACAGGTTCCTGAGCCTATTGGGCTCTCTCATATCTACACTTGAAACTGTGTATGGAGTCAGCCTCCACCACATCACTTCCTAATGCATTCCATTTGTCAACCACTCTGACACTAAAAAAGTTCTTTCTAATATCTCTGTGGCTCATTTGGGCGCTCAGTTTCCACCTGTGTCCCCTAGTGCGTGTGCCCCTTGTGTTAAATAGCCTGTCTTTACCAACCCTGTGTGTGTGTACTCACCTAGTTGTGCTTGCGGGGTTAAGCTCTGGCTCTTTGGTCCCGCCTCTCAACCGTCAATCAACAGGTGTACAGGTTCCTGAGCCTATTGGGCTCTATCATATCTACACTTGAAACTGTGTATGGAGTCAGCCTCCACTACATCGCTTCCTAATGCATTCCATTTGTCAACCATTCTGAGACTAAAAAAGTTCTTTCTAATATCTCTGTGGCTCATTTGGGCACTCAGTTTAAACCTGTGTCCCCTAGTGCGTGTGCCCCTTGTGTTAAACAGCCTGTCTTTATCAACTCTGTCGATTCCCTTGAGAATCTTGAATGTGGTGATCAGGTCCCCCCTAACTCTTCTGTCTTCCAACGAAGTGAGGTTCAATTCCCGTAGTCTCTCCTCGTAGCTCATACCTCTCAGCTCGGGTACTAGTCTGGTGGCAAACCTTTGAACCTTTTCCAGTTTAGTCTTATGCTTGACTAGATATGGACTCCATGCTGGAGCCTCATACTCCAGGATTGGTCTGACATATGTGGTATATAATGTTCTGAAAGATTCCTTACACAAGTTTCTAAAGGCCGTTCTTATGTTAGCCAACCTGGTATATGCTGCTGATGTGATCCTCTTGATATGAGCTTCAGGGGACAGGTCTGGCGTGATATCAACCCCCAGGTCTTTCTCTCTCTCTGACTCTTGAAATATTTCATCTCCCAAGTGATACCTTGTATCTGGTCTCCTGCTTCCTACCCCTATCTTCATTACATTATATTTGCTTGGGTTAAACTCTAACATCCATTTGTTCGACCATTCCTGCAGCTTGTCCAGGTCTTCTTGAAGCCTCAAGCTGTCCTCCTCTGTCTTAATCCTTCTCATAATTTTGGCGTCGTCAGCAAACATTGAGAGGAATGATTCTATACCCTCTGGAAGATCATTTACGTATATCAGAAACAGGATAGGTCCAAGCACAGAGCCCTGTGGGACTCCACTGGTGACTTCACGCTATTCTGAGGTCTCACCCCTCACTAAAACTCTCTGCTTCCTATTGCTTAGGTACTCCCTTATCCACTGGAGCACCTTACCAGTTACTCCTGCCTGTTTCTCCAGCCTATGCATCAACCTTTTATGGGGTACTGTGTCAAAGGCTTTCCGACAGTCCAAAAAAATGCAGTCCGCCCATCCTTCTCTTTCTTGCTTAATCTTTGTCACCTGATCATAGAATTCTATCAAGCCTGTAAGGCAAGATTTACCCTCCCTGAACCCATGTTGATGGGTTGTCACGAAGTCTCTTCTCTCCAGATGTGTTACTAGGTTTTTTCTCACAATCTTCTCCATCACCTTGCATGGTATACAAGTTAAGGACACTGACCTGTAGTTCAGTGCCTCTTGTCTGTCACCCTTTTTAAATATTGGTACTACATTAGCAGTCTTCCATACTTCTGGTAGGTCTCCCGTGTGTAGGTGTGTGTGTGTGTGTGTGTGTGTGTGTAATTACCTAAGTGTAATTACCTAAGTGTAGTTACAGGATGAGAGCTACGCTCGTGGTGTCCCGTCTTCCCAGCACTCTTTGTCATATAACGCTTTGAAACTACTGACGGTCTTGGCCTCCACCACCTTCTCACTTAACTTGTTCCAACCGTCAACCACTCTATTTGCGAAGGTGAATTTTCTTATATTTCTTCGGCATCTGTGTTTAGCTAGTTTAAATCTATGACCTCTTGTTCTTGAAGTTCCAGGTCTCAGGAAGTCTTCCCTGTCGATTTTATCAATTCCTGTTACTATTTTGTACGTAGTGATCATATCACCTCTTTTTCTTCTGTCTTCTAGTTTTGGCATATTTAATGCTTCTAACCTCTCCTCGTAGCTCTTGCCCTTCAGTTCTGGGAGCCACTTAGTAGCATGTCTTTGCACCTTTTCCAGTTTGTTGATGTGCTTCTTAAGATATGGGCACCACACAACAGCTGCATATTCTAGCTTTGGCCTAATAAAAGTCATGAACAATTTCTTTAGTATATCGCCATCCATGTATTTAAATGCAATTCTGAAGTTAGAAAGCATTGCATAGGCTCCTTGCACAATATTCTTTATGTGGTCCTCAGGTGATAGTTTTCTATCTAGAACCACTCCTAGATCTCTTTCTTTATCAGAATTCTTTAAAGATTTCTCACATAATATATAGGTTGTGTGGGGTCTATGTTCTCCTATTCCACATTCCATAACATGACATTTATTAACATTAAATTCCATTTGCCAAGTGGTGCTCCATATACTTATTTTGTCCAGGTCTTCTTGAAGGGCATGACAATCATCTAAATTTCTTATCCTTCCTATTATCTTAGCATCATCAGCAAACATGTTCATATAATTCTGTATAACAACTGGTAGATCATTTATGTACACAATAAACATCACTGGTGCAAGAACTGAACCCTGTGGTACTCCACTTGTGACATTTCTCCATTCCGATACATTGCCTCTGATTACTGCCCTCATTTTTCTATCAGTCAGAAAATTTGTCATCCATGATAGAAGCTTACCTGTCACCCCTCCAATATTTTCCAGTTTCCAGAACAACCTCTTATGTGGAACTCTGTCGAAAGCCTTTTTTAGGTCCAGATAGATGCAGTCAACCCAACCATCTCTTTCCTGTTATATCTCTGTGGCTCGATCATAGAAACTGAGTAAATTCGATACACAGGATCTTCCAGATCGAAAACCATACTGTCTGTCTGATATTATATCATATCTCTCCAGGTGTTCTACCCATTTAGTTTTGATTAGCTTTTCCAATACTTTCACTATTACACTTGTCAATGATACAGGTCTATAATTGAGGGGGTCTTCCCTGCTGCCACTTTTGTAGATTGGAACTATGTTAGCCTGTTTCCACACGTCTGCTACGATTCCTGTACACAGGGATGCCTGAAAGATCAGGTGAAGTGGAATGCTGAGTTCAGATGCACATTCTCTCAGAACCCATGGTGAAACGCCATCTGGGCCAGCTGCTTTGTTCTTCCCGAGCTCCTTTAGCATATTTTCCACTTCATCTCTAGACACCTCTATCCGCTCTATGTTGTTCTCTGGAATTCTTATTGTGTCTGGTTCTCTGAAGATTTCATTTTGTACAAACACACTTTGGAACTTTTCATTTAATGTTTCACACATTTCCTTTTCATTTTCCGTGAATCTGTTTCCCATTTTCAACCTCTGGATATTATCCTTTACCTGCAATTTGTTGTTTATGAATTTGTAGAATAGGCCCGGTTCTGTTTTACATTTATCTGCTATCCCTTTTTCAAAATTTCTTTCTGCCTCTCTCCTTACTGCTGTATAGTTGTTTCTCGCATCTTTGTATCGCTGGTATGTTTGGTGGTTTGGCCTCTTCCTATACTGATTCCATTTTTGTGTCTTTTGGTCTCTTGCCCTCTCACAATTTCTGTCGAACCAATCCTGTTTTCTGGCCCTGCATCTATGTTTTGGTATGAATGTTTGTGTGCCTTCCTCGTATAGTTTTAAAAATTTGGCATACATTTCATTCACTTCCCTGCCTAGCAACAATTCTGTCCAATTACACTCATTAAAAAAATTTCGAAGTTCCCCAAAGTTGCCTCTCCTTAAATCGTGTGTGTGTGTGTGTGTGTGTGTGTGTGTGTGTGTGTGTGTACTCACCTAGTTGTACTCACCTAGTTGTGCTTGCGGGGGTTGAGCTCTGTCTCTTTGGTCCAGCCTCTCAACCGTCAATCAACAGGTGTACAGGTTCCTGAGCCTATTGGGCTCTCTCATATCTACACTTGAAACTGTGTATGGAGTCAGCCTCCACCACATCACTTCCTAATGCATTCCATTTGTCAACCACTCTGACACTAAAAAAGTTCTTTCTAATATCTCTGTGGCTCATTTGGGCGCTCAGTTTCCACCTGTGTCCCCTAGTGCGTGTGCCCCTTGTGTTAAATAGCCTGTCTTTACCAACCCTGTGTGTGTGTACTCACCTAGTTGTGCTTGCGGGGTTAAGCTCTGGCTCTTTGGTCCCGCCTCTCAACCGTCAATCAACAGGTGTACAGGTTCCTGAGCCTATTGGGCTCTATCATATCTACACTTGAAACTGTGTATGGAGTCAGCCTCCACTACATCGCTTCCTAATGCATTCCATTTGTCAACCATTCTGAGACTAAAAAAGTTCTTTCTAATATCTCTGTGGCTCATTTGGGCACTCAGTTTAAACCTGTGTCCCCTAGTGCGTGTGCCCCTTGTGTTAAACAGCCTGTCTTTATCAACTCTGTCGATTCCCTTGAGAATCTTGAATGTGGTGATCAGGTCCCCCCTAACTCTTCTGTCTTCCAACGAAGTGAGGTTCAATTCCCGTAGTCTCTCCTCGTAGCTCATACCTCTCAGCTCGGGTACTAGTCTGGTGGCAAACCTTTGAACCTTTTCCAGTTTAGTCTTATGCTTGACTAGATATGGACTCCATGCTGGAGCCTCATACTCCAGGATTGGTCTGACATATGTGGTATATAATGTTCTGAAAGATTCCTTACACAAGTTTCTAAAGGCCGTTCTTATGTTAGCCAACCTGGTATATGCTGCTGATGTGATCCTCTTGATATGAGCTTCAGGGGACAGGTCTGGCGTGATATCAACCCCCAGGTCTTTCTCTCTCTCTGACTCTTGAAATATTTCATCTCCCAAGTGATACCTTGTATCTGGTCTCCTGCTTCCTACCCCTATCTTCATTACATTATATTTGCTTGGGTTAAACTCTAACATCCATTTGTTCGACCATTCCTGCAGCTTGTCCAGGTCTTCTTGAAGCCTCAAGCTGTCCTCCTCTGTCTTAATCCTTCTCATAATTTTGGCGTCGTCAGCAAACATTGAGAGGAATGATTCTATACCCTCTGGAAGATCATTTACGTATATCAGAAACAGGATAGGTCCAAGCACAGAGCCCTGTGGGACTCCACTGGTGACTTCACGCTATTCTGAGGTCTCACCCCTCACTAAAACTCTCTGCTTCCTATTGCTTAGGTACTCCCTTATCCACTGGAGCACCTTACCAGTTACTCCTGCCTGTTTCTCCAGCCTATGCATCAACCTTTTATGGGGTACTGTGTCAAAGGCTTTCCGACAGTCCAAAAAAATGCAGTCCGCCCATCCTTCTCTTTCTTGCTTAATCTTTGTCACCTGATCATAGAATTCTATCAAGCCTGTAAGGCAAGATTTACCCTCCCTGAACCCATGTTGATGGGTTGTCACGAAGTCTCTTCTCTCCAGATGTGTTACTAGGTTTTTTCTCACAATCTTCTCCATCACCTTGCATGGTATACAAGTTAAGGACACTGACCTGTAGTTCAGTGCCTCTTGTCTGTCACCCTTTTTAAATATTGGTACTACATTAGCAGTCTTCCATACTTCTGGTAGGTCTCCCGTGTGTAGGTGTGTGTGTGTGTGTGTGTGTGTGTGTGTGTGTGTGTAATTACCTAAGTGTAATTACCTAAGTGTAGTTACAGGATGAGAGCTACGCTCGTGGTGTCCCGTCTTCCCAGCACTCTTTGTCATATAACGCTTTGAAACTACTGACGGTCTTGGCCTCCACCACCTTCTCACTTAACTTGTTCCAACCGTCAACCACTCTATTTGCGAAGGTGAATTTTCTTATATTTCTTCGGCATCTGTGTTTAGCTAGTTTAAATCTATGACCTCTTGTTCTTGAAGTTCCAGGTCTCAGGAAGTCTTCCCTGTCGATTTTATCAATTCCTGTTACTATTTTGTACGTAGTGATCATATCACCTCTTTTTCTTCTGTCTTCTAGTTTTGGCATATTTAATGCTTCTAACCTCTCCTCGTAGCTCTTGCCCTTCAGTTCTGGGAGCCACTTAGTAGCATGTCTTTGCACCTTTTCCAGTTTGTTGATGTGCTTCTTAAGATATGGGCACCACACAACAGCTGCATATTCTAGCTTTGGCCTAATAAAAGTCATGAACAATTTCTTTAGTATATCGCCATCCATGTATTTAAATGCAATTCTGAAGTTAGAAAGCATTGCATAGGCTCCTTGCACAATATTCTTTATGTGGTCCTCAGGTGATAGTTTTCTATCTAGAACCACTCCTAGATCTCTTTCTTTATCAGAATTCTTTAAAGATTTCTCACATAATATATAGGTTGTGTGGGGTCTATGTTCTCCTATTCCACATTCCATAACATGACATTTATTAACATTAAATTCCATTTGCCAAGTGGTGCTCCATATACTTATTTTGTCCAGGTCTTCTTGAAGGGCATGACAATCATCTAAATTTCTTATCCTTCCTATTATCTTAGCATCATCAGCAAACATGTTCATATAATTCTGTATAACAACTGGTAGATCATTTATGTACACAATAAACATCACTGGTGCAAGAACTGAACCCTGTGGTACTCCACTTGTGACATTTCTCCATTCCGATACATTGCCTCTGATTACTGCCCTCATTTTTCTATCAGTCAGAAAATTTGTCATCCATGATAGAAGCTTACCTGTCACCCCTCCAATATTTTCCAGTTTCCAGAACAACCTCTTATGTGGAACTCTGTCGAAAGCCTTTTTTAGGTCCAGATAGATGCAGTCAACCCAACCATCTCTTTCCTGTTAAATCTCTGTGGCTCGATCATAGAAACTGAGTAAATTCGATACACAGGATCTTCCAGATCGAAAACCATACTGTCTGTCTGATATTATATCATATCTCTCCAGGTGTTCTACCCATTTAGTTTTGATTAGCTTTTCCAATACTTTCACTATTACACTTGTCAATGATACAGGTCTATAATTGAGGGGGTCTTCCCTGCTGCCACTTTTGTAGATTGGAACTATGTTAGCCTGTTTCCACACGTCTGCTACGATTCCTGTACACAGGGATGCCTGAAAGATCAGGTGAAGTGGAATGCTGAGTTCAGATGCACATTCTCTCAGAACCCATGGTGAAACGCCATCTGGGCCAGCTGCTTTGTTCTTCCCGAGCTCCTTTAGCATATTTTCCACTTCATCTCTAGACACCTCTATCCGCTCTATGTTGTTCTCTGGAATTCTTATTGTGTCTGGTTCTCTGAAGATTTCATTTTGTACAAACACACTTTGGAACTTTTCATTTAATGTTTCACACATTTCCTTTTCATTTTCCGTGAATCTGTTTCCCATTTTCAACCTCTGGATATTATCCTTTACCTGCAATTTGTTGTTTATGAATTTGTAGAATAGGCCCGGTTCTGTTTTACATTTATCTGCTATCCCTTTTTCAAAATTTCTTTCTGCCTCTCTCCTTACTGCTGTATAGTTGTTTCTCGCATCTTTGTATCGCTGGTATGTTGGTGGTTTGGCCTCTTCCTATACTGATTCCATTTTTGTGTCTTTTGGTCTCTTGCCCTCTCACAATTTCTGTCGAACCAATCCTGTTTTCTGGCCCTGCATCTATGTTTTGGTATGAATGTTTGTGTGCCTTCCTCGTATAGTTTTAAAAATTTGGCATACATTTCATTCACTTCCCTGCCTAGCAACAATTCTGTCCAATTACACTCATTAAAAAAATTTCGAAGTTCCCCAAAGTTGCCTCTCCTTAAATCGTGTGTGTGTGTGTGTGTGTGTGTGTGTGTGTGTGTGTGTGTGTGTGTGTGTGTGTGTACTCACCTAGTTGTACTCACCTAGTTGTGCTTGCGGGGGTTGAGCTCTGTCTCTTTGGTCCAGCCTCTCAACCGTCAATCAACAGGTGTACAGGTTCCTGAGCCTATTGGGCTCTCTCCTATCTACACTTGAAACTGTGTATGGAGTCAGCCTCCACCACATCACTTCCTAATGCATTCCATTTGTCAACCACTCTGACACTAAAAAGTTCTTTCTAATATCTCTGTGGCTCATTTGGGCGCTCAGTTTCCACCTGTGTCCCCTAGTGCGTGTGCCCCTTGTGTTAAATAGCCTGTCTTTACCAACCCTGTGTGTGTGTACTCACCTAGTTGTGCTTGCGGGGTTAAGCTCTGGCTCTTTGGTCCCGCCTA